>NC_066617.1:269690290-269711833 GCF_025201925.1 Gopherus flavomarginatus
TTTCACAGACTCCTCTTCAAAGAATTCTTTCATAACAATGGAAACACCAATTACCATGTCCCCACTGACAGAAAAAAAAAGAATCAGCTGATTGGACATCCCATAGTGGATGAAACCACACACTTGATCATTACACTGAGTGCTTCAGGGGAAAAAAAAATGACTGAAATCCGTAACAAACTTCACATCCACCACAATCTTTCCAGTGTCAAGAGGACAGCTATACAGTCCCTGAAATCCAACCACCAGGTAGTGGTCAAACCAGCAAACAAAGGGATCTCAACTGTGATGACTACGTTGAGGCCAACAGACAACTCTGATCCCACCTACTATATAGAACTCAAAGAAGACCCACACCACAATTCACCCAGGAATTTAAGGATATCATCAAATCCTTCCCCAAACAACTCCAAGAGAAACACTACAACTTTATCCCCACAGTTCTACCCCAGGGATATTCTACATGCTTCCCAAGATACATGAACAAGGGAATGCAGGCAGAACCATCATATCTGGCCATGGCACTCTTACTGAAGGAATATTAGGACTGATAGCATCCTCACACCACTCACCACACAAGAGCCAGCTTCCTTCAGCACACAACCAACTTCTTCCAGAAACACCTCAACATTAATAACCTCCCTCAGAACACCATCCTTGCCACCATGGATGTCACTTCCCTATACACCAACATCCCTCACCATGACAACATCACTGCCTGCCTCAAATATCTACAAGACAATGAACAACACTCAGAATTCCACCCCAGACACATCACTAAACTCATCCATTTCATCCTCATCCTTAACAAATTTTACATTCAACAAACACTTTCTCTAAACCTTGGGAACAGCCAGTGGTACTATGATGGCTCCCCAATATGCCAGCCTCTTTTTGGGCCACTTTGAGAAAGAATTTCTGCACAAATGCACCATGAAACCAATGATATACCTGAGGTCATCCTATGAACAGATGACCTAAACTCCCTCATAGATTTCCACTACAAATTCAACAAGCATCTGCCATCCATTCAATTCTCTCTAAAACACTCTCACACCAGCATCACCTTCCTGGATACCATGATCAGCTTCAACAGTGGAACTCTACAGACAACTATATAAAACAAACCCACAGATCACCTCACTTATCTTCAAAGATGTAGTAAACACTTCAAACAAAACAAGAACTCGGTTATCTACAGCCAGGCCCACAGATGCCACAGAGTATGCTCCAGGGAGAAAGTCTGGGATACAAACCTTAACACACTTAAAACTGCCTTCACCAAACAAGGACACTCCACGAGAGAAGTAGATCACACCATGGAATGGGCCACCCAAATACTCTGAGAGAACTTGCTTTAATACAGAAAAAAAAAACTTTAACCGCACACTCCTAGTTGTCACCTACCACCCACCCTGGGAGTTTCAGTGTGATCATTAAACAGTTACAACCCATAACTCAAGGGGACCACATCTTGAAAGAAATCTTTCCCAAGATCCCTCTTCTGGCCTTCAAACAACCCCCCAACCTTGCCAAGCTCATCGTCAGAAGCAAGCTCCCCATAGATGAGGATTCACCAACTCAAAAAGTGGCACCAGACCCTGCCATAACACCACAAGCAAAGCCTACAGACATATCTCCACTGCTATGATGATAAATACCCCCCAGAACACACCTTTCAAGATCCATAGGTCCTACACATGGCTATCACAACATGTGGCATACCTCACCCATAGTACTAAATGCCCCATGTGACCGGGATCCCAGGGGAGCCACCTGAGGTCACTCAATTAAGGTGAACTGCAAAGAATGGGGCAGATAATCCCCAAATCTGGTGGCTATTCCAATACTTAGATATACCAAGTCAGCACTAAACAGCTTCTATAATACCTTACTGACTACTCAGAAGTCCAAAACACAGTTCCCTTAAAGTAACCCAGCCTCAAGCCTCCATCTAGTTAACCAAGTCAGATATGATGAGGATTAATGAAAATCTTAATGTCATGATATAAAAGAAAAGGTTCTACCAATCCCAAAGAATTGACCACATTACCTCCCAGGTTAATGAATATTCCAGATCTTACCTAAATACATGCTTAGAGTCAATTATTAAGTAAACTAAAATTTATTTAAAAAAAGAAAAAAGAGTATGGTTAAAGATCAATAAACATACACACATGAGTTCAGTTCTTGAGGTTCAGATTCATAGCAGAGATGGTGAGCTTTGTAGTTGCAAAGGGTTCTTTTAGAAATCTATCCATAGGTTATAGTCCAATATCATATTCAGGGTGTACCAGTTTAACTGGGATTGCAATCTTGCAACTTAAACTTCCCCTGATGAAGCTTAAGCAGATCTGAGATGACAGGATCAGGAACCAAGGATCTTTTATACAATTTCAAGCCTTCTTTGATAGGTTGGAGTCCCTTGGCTTACAATAGGTGATCAGGGCGACTTTGAAGTAGGTCCATTACTAGTACTCAGATACACAACTTAACATAAGGCAATTGCCTGTTTTTCCACCATTTGCACCTGATTGGCTATACATTTCAAAGAGAGATGAATACAGTGACATCCTATGTTTACAGTTCATTTAAATGCTAAGATGTTCTTTTGATCTCTGAATTAACAGAATACAGCATAGCCAGGGACTGTTGATTGCATTGTGGATCGCTACCAATATATATGTAAATACACAAACATTATCTCTCCATATGTCTTTAAGGGGAGAATTTGAGTCATTCATCCTGCAGGATGCTTAACCCTTTCTGGTCATGCATCATACCCCAATAATAACTATGTGGGTGAAACCAGACAATCACTACACTTTCGAATGGACTCACACAGAAAAATGATAAAAGACAAAAACACTGTATCACCCCTGGGCAACCATTTTTCACAGAATGATCACTCCATATCTGAAGTCTCAGTCCTCATCATCAATGGAAACCTGCACAACACCTTCAAAAGCATAGCCTGGGAACTTACATTTATAACTTTTCCAGACACTAAAAAACATAGTCTTAATAATAGAACAATCTGAAACTCACTGACCCCTCTTTTTTTTCCTACGACTGCCGAGGTGTTAACAAGCCATTTCACCCTGAATGGTCCCTGTCACGGGGCAAGACTCACCGCTGCAGTGCCTCCTGCTGGCATCCTAGGAATCAGCTCTTTTTCTTGCCTTGGAGCACCCTCTGCAAGCCAACGTCTCGCTGCCGCTAGGCCCCCGTGTCCCTCCCAGACCCTGGTGCCCCTTTCTACTGGGGTGCTTTCCCCTAGCAGTAACCCCACAGTCTCAGAGTCTCCCACTTCCACAGGAACCCCCACCCTCACCTTGCCTGAGTATATGACTACTGCCCAATCCCCATATAGCCCCCATTCACTAGGGCAGACTGCAGTATATAAGCCACTCATCACAGGCAAGGGGTGGGGTTGGACCTACTGCTTCTGCCCACCCTTGGGCTGCCCCTTGCAACCCTAGGACCTATTGGGCCTTATACTAAGCCTGCAGCCTGAGGGTTTCCACACCAGAGCTCCTCAGATCCTCTGGTCTTCCCCAGTCCTGCTCTACCTCAGGTACCTTGGTATGCTCCCCAGCAGCCAGGTCCCTCCCTCTCCAAAGGCTAGAGAGACTGTGTCTCTCTCTGATCCTAGCCCACTGCCCTCTTATAGGGGCCATCTGGGCCCTGACTGGGGCATGACCATAACTAAGTCTGATTCCCCAATCAGCCTGGGCTGCTTGCCTCCAGCCACAGCCCTCTTCTGGGCTGTTTTAAGCCCTTTGTGACAGAAGCGAGTGACCACCCCACTACAGTCCCTTAGAATCTCTGTTAGCTACTTATGCTAAACAATCTGTTTCACCTTGTATTTAGCTGTGACACTCTTTACCTTTCCCAGACCTGAAGAAAAGCTCGGTGTAGCTTGAAAGCTTCTTGTCCCTCTCACCAACAGAAGTCAGTTCAATAAAATATATTACTGCACACACCTTTTCTCTCTAATATCCTGGGATCAACATGGTTACCACACTATATAACCTTTGTCATTACTGGGGTGGTTTTTTTGTTCCCACACTATCCCTGGTACTGTGGAAGACACAAAGAAAAATATAGTCCCTTCTCTGAAGAGTGTACAGCCTAAAGGTATGTCTACACTGTAAGTGGAGCTCTAATTGTAGTATCACATGCTTGCTGTGTACACATACCTTTAAAGACAGAGTAGCTAGGACATCCAGAGGAGGGGAAAGTCTAAGGGCTTGTTTGTTTTTTACTTATGCACTGACAACTCATGAACATCACAGAAATTTATTTTTTAGGAGGGATTCGAATGAGGAGAGGGGATTGATTTGTGAACCGGCACTAGGGTGCCATTGCACATATAGGGAGCAGCATGGAAAAAGGCACTGAGGTGGCAGTAAGAGAAGAGAATGCATGGAGCACCAAAGCTGCCACCAATGGTAAGCTAAGGAGGGGATGTGATTTGAGACAAGGTCCAAAAAAGAAGTGCAAGGCAGAACTGTGTTGGGCTGTGAGGGTGAGGTCAAGATGTATTAATTTGATGCCTTGCTGAAGAGGGAGCCCATAAAGAGAGTCAAAGAGGGGGATATGGCAAGGAGGAGAACTTAGGACATGCTGCCTTTGGTTGAGGCAGAGACATACACCTGGGAGGATTTCCAGTAGTGGGCAAATGGGGCAGTGTGGTGCTCATCCCTCACATAAATCCTCATTTTCTTTCACTACAGTCCCAAGGTTTGTTTTTTTGAGTAGCATAGCCCACATACCCAGATCCCAGCTCCTCTCAAACATCCTGCTATCAGGAACCATTCAATGGGAAATTGTCCAATTTTCAAGGGAGTAATGATGATGGACAAGTAGGGAGGCAGCTTAAGCTGTTCTCATGGAACAAGTAATTTGTTTCTCAGAAAAAAAGGAAGACAGAGAGAATGTGTGGCCTTGACATTCAGATCAGATGACAGACTGGAAACATAATGCTAAAATATTGCATTGTCTTACAGCTAAATTCTTTAAATGAGAGTATATTTCAAAAAGTGACTGAATTTTTATTATTTATTTAGATTTATAAATACATTTTATAATACAGGCCTTTGACATTTCTTAAAAACACAATCAGACTGTAAAGACAAATCCAGCATCAAAGTCCACTATACATCAGTGATAACCAGCTAAACCTTACAGCAAAAAGATTACAGGATATCCCACCTTCTGTAAATATTTCCCCTCAGTATTGGCCCAGAGTCAACCCCCCCATGGCTCCAAAAAAGTGTCAGTAAAAGGATTTGCTCTGTAGCATGCCATGAAGGCCATGATCTGACTATTTTGCCCTGGCGGGGGGGAAGTAAGTTCAAAATTCAAGAGACTTCCTGGAGCTTTGCCACCCACTCCCTGCCATTTACAAGGGAGATCCAGCATGATTACCTTTGCTGGTAGCAGTTATTTCCATATCTGTCCATCAGCTATTTCAATATCAGATTTGCTCAGCATTCAGGTAAAGTTTACAAATCCAGCCAGGATTCTGGAAGGCAAGCTGATTTCTTTCTGCCTTGTGCATCCACAACAGCACAAATATTATCAGGAACGAAGACTCTGCAACTGGAAATTAGTTAATGATTCTGTTGATCACAAGTTGCAGGAGATTCTGTCTCACCCTCTCTTAGCTTTTTTAGCTCTGCAGACCTCACAAGTAGTAAAATCTTACTTTTATCTGTAAAGGAAGCAAATAGGATTCCCTCTGAAGCACCTGGCATTGACCACTGTCAGAAGAAAAGATACTGGGCTAGATGGACCATTGATCTGTTCTTATATTAGGATTAATAAATAGTGACATTTTGAAATAGTCACTCTTCTGATCATAATGGCACTTTAAGAGGAGAACTAAATATATTGTTTTTGGAGAAGATAGTTTAAATTGACCAGATAAAAATATTATACATTAAAACTGCTAATATATTGATTTATCAACTACAAAGAAAACAAAGAAATTTGTGCATCCTAAGACTGAACAAAAATGACGACTTCTCCAACTTACCCAAATTGCTATTTATAAACATGGAGTTCTGATATGATGACTAGAAGAGATGCACAGCTTATAGAAATAATTAATCAGCTAGTTCCACATTTCAAGGTTCAACCCAGACCAGTGAGAGGATGTGTTATCACCTGCCCTGTAGCCCTGGATGCCTCAAATACTCTGCTGCTGTGGCTCACAGCCTGGAGACAAGTATGCAATTCCCTGACTATGTGCCATGCAGCCTGGTTCAGTGCTCTGACCTCAGCAACCTGCCTATAACATAATAGCCCCACACTGGTCTCCATTAGCCTTGGTTACTACTTAGAGGATGACCCCAACACACCTCCACTCCCAAGTTTCCTCAAAATGGTCTACTCTAAAGTATCCAGGCCTCTTGTAGAACACTCAGGGAAGTAATAAGGTTTGTTGCTCCTTTCAAGACACAGAAGTACATTGTATCGCTTTAACTGGAGTTAACAATCACCTCCATTCAAACATAGCACTGGTTGGTTTAGATTAAAAGTAAAACAAGTTTATTAACTGAAGCAAATGGATTAAGTGATACCAAGTAAAAAAGATAAAGATAGAGATGATTACAAGCATCTAAAAGTCTAAAACTTAACCTAGTAAGATACAGTCTTTGTTCAAGATGGTTTTCTGTCACCCATAGTCTTCCCTCCAGCTTTTTACTGGCTGGCCTGGCCAGAACCCATCACAGAGAGCAAATAGCTTGGTTTCTTTATCTCCTTAAGGTGAATGATCATTTAGGGGTTCACTCCCCCTCTCCTTATCATTCAGTGAAACTCTGAAATGTATTCTTCTGAAGGGTATCCCCAGATAAAGTTAAGTAGCCATGCTGAGTTAAAGGCACCATGAGGTCTGGATGCTAAGGCTCCATGCTGGTTTCTCCCCTGCAGGTGATTGCTGCTATGCAAACGATCTCTTCCTGCTGCAGCATCTACTACAAATAAATAGCCTATTGAATTTGGCTACACTGGGTTTGAGGTGTCGGCCTCTTTCCTTTGTCTGGAGAAAACCTGTTTATGAACTCCCCCTGACATGCCTGGTTTACACCTTTTAGTCACAGACTTCAAAGCATAACATCAGTGAGTATCCATGATTTCCCATACAGCACTGATATATATATTTACAATGATATTATTGACTAGTGTGTTATTAGTTTTCAAATGATACCTCACAAGGCATATTTTGTACAAAAATCATTGCAGTCATGTATAGGATGAGAATACAGCTGGCCTACAGAAGCTGTCTGTAAATTAATGACTGAATTCTTTAGTTACGGTATGGCAATAACTCCATCAGGCCATTATTTTGTTTTTTTACCTGCATCAAATATTCACAGTGTCAAAGCACACTGGAACAAGCTTTCCTAGTATTTGCCTTCCACAGGCATCTCGCTCTAATTTATTCAGAATGGGTCTGATCCAATGCCCATTGAAGTCAAAAGCCTAGGGTGCACAGTGTTATAGAATAGATACCGTATTTTATAGATACTATCTATGCAGTGTTAAGCTTAGCTATAAGTAACCTTATGTTCTAAGCACTTTATTCCATCACTGATAAACATACAAATACTATTTGGCAGGTTAAAAATAAATGTGTGCATTCTATGGATTCTTACATAGAGACTGTGTATTGGGATCATTTCACTGATGGAGAAAGGTTATATGTTCATGTTAGCAAGTGTAGCAGTTGTGATGCCATTTGTTTGTGATGGTTGCTACTGTTTTTGTGCTGCTTCGGAAGAAGGAAATTATCTGGATATGATATTATAAATATTACCACCATGTTTATGGAGGGGTGGACGGTGTGTGTGTGTGTGTGTGTATAATGTATTTGGCATTATGAATCTGTATAGAATTATGTACTGAATGCCCCCCATAGGAGCAGGGAGAGAAGGATTTTGGGTCCCCTTTGGTTCAATTTATCTTATTTGGGATGCTTTGTTTTGGTTTTGCAGAACTCATCAATTCCAGTCACCTCCTGGATCACCAGCTTCTGTGTACAACAACTCCCCATAAGCACTCTTCTGGTGACATCGTCCGCCCCACTGGACCTGCTGGACTTTGCAGACTGTTTATAGGGTAAGTGTGTTTCTCTTCAGTATTATGTGATTTTTTTTCCCTACTGTTTTGAGTGCTTTTGTATTTTGTAAAGCATCAAATAAGACTTTTTTTAGTCTCCCTACATTCTCTTTCCCCAATGCCTTCATCTAGCCTTTCCGCCTGATCATTCCCATCATTTTCTGCCCTGGGGTTTGCCTCTCCAGCTCTATCTTACACTACATCCAACTTCCTCAAACTGCCTTCCACTGCCCCATTGTATTTCTTCTTCCCATTATCCCCCATCTATTCCTCTCTGCCAGGTTACCCATGTCCCTGCCTCCGACTCCACTCTTTCCCCTATTTACCTGATTAAAGGTTATGGTCCAGTATTCTACAGTAATGGGCAAACACTGCAGTAACACTGTTATAAATGCTAGTGTTACGCGTCTGTTTTAAATAAGAGCTAGTTCACCCGCACCTCACTCCATCACTTTCTTCTTATTTGGGCCTCTCTTCCCTTTACACAGAAACACACATATGGCTCTTTTCTCTCTCACTCTCTATTGCCCCAGCAATCTTCTGAACTCCGCCAGAGCACAACATAGGTAGGAATGTTGCTTCTTGCAGCTCACACTCCCAGCTGGGCAACAGCTATCAATCTGTGTACCATTCCTTGATTATCAGACAGAGAAAGGAATGTAGTATCTATTAGTATTGCTGAAGGAGTCAGTGTGGCAGCTTTAATATGCAGCAGTCCCATTCAGCAAGGCCTGGATGCACACAAAGGGAAGTTCATTGATGAGGAGAGGGAGCATCACTGGCAAAGCATGGTTCCCCCCAAGAAGCATGTGCCAGAGCATCACAGCACTCACGTCCACAGTGCTTTTCAAATGCTAAAGTGTCTTCATAGAATCATAGAGTTGGAAGGAACCTCAGGAGATCATCTAGTCTAACTCCCAGCTCAAAGCAGGACCAATCCCCAAATGGCCCCCTCAAGGATTGAGCTCACAACCCTGGGTTTAGGAGGCCAATGCTCAAACCACTGAGCTATCCCCCCATGTCATGGCTATGTTCAAGACAAATACCTATTTTGCCCCTGACAGCTTATTGATTGCTGGGAGTCCTTTGTGAAACTAAAGGTACAAAGTGGAGTTTGTTGGTCCTGGCTGAGATATATGCTATTTTGTGGGGGCAGAGGGCTGTGCATTATCAATAGATTCCACACATTTTTATCCACATCTTTAATCTATTAATATATTTACACGTTATCACAAATGTCTCCTTAACCCAGTGCAATGAAGTACAAACACTGCATTCTGGACGTGGCAAAATGCATTTAAATGGGTCTGATCAACTATGGAATCACAATGTCTCAAAGTCTTTTAAATCCCTTGTATCCCCAAAAGTAACATCATCTATTGGGTAGTAATAACCTATTTGGAGACTGGGCATTTGTGGCCCTTCTTAGCTATCCAGTTTGTGCCCTCCCGTGAGTTCCCTTTTTTTAATTTGTATGGAAAAAGTCTGATCTTTTCTGATACCGATCCAGACTTGCTCTGTGAGCTTATACGATAATGAATCATCATGGCACTTTGTGCAGTGTGATGCCATATGCTATAAAGCTGCTTCTTCCATGTAAAAGAAAACTGCACACCTTTGCTTAGTGTCCTATTCTGGAAGCTCTCATGGGGAGAAGAGGTGCATCTCACCGTATGGAAACTGTGAAATGAAAGTGAGAACAAATGTTTTTAATTGAAATTGTCATTGCTGAGCCAGTCTGCTGTCTGGGGCAACTTGCTGAAAAGTGACAACAGCAGCAGGGAAATTGAATGGAACAGATTGTGAAACTAGTGTCCATTCTGCATTAATTCAGGAACAGAATAAGGAAAATGTTGAGCTTGTTTGCTTAAACAGAACCATAAAGGTTAGGGCCCTGATCCTCTGAAATGCTGAGTGTGGAGAAGCAATGTGGTACAGTGAATCGGACTGGAGATTTGGTTTCTATACCCAGTTACATAAGAACGGCCATACTGGGTGAGACCAAAGGTCCATCTTGCCCAGTATCCTGTCTTCTGACAGTAATCAATGCCAGGTGCTTCAGAGGAAATGAACAGAACAGGTAATCATCAAGTGATACATCCCCTGTCACCCTGATCTGTTGTGTGACTTTGGGCCAAGCTCTTCACCTCTGTCCCTTTGTTTCTCCTCTCAGTCTTTGTGTGTCTTATCATAGACTCGTCGGACTAGAAGGGACCTCAAGAGGTCATCAAATCCAGTCCCCTGTACTCATGGCAGAACTCAGTCTTATCTAAACCATCACTAACAAGTCTTTGTCTAACCTGCTCTTAAAAATCTCCAATGATGGAGATTCCACAACTTCCCTAGGCAATTTATTCCAGTGCTTAACCATTCTGACAGGAAGTTTTTCCTAATGTCCAGCCTAAACCTCCCTTGCTGCAGTTTAAGCCCATTGCTTCTTGTCCTATACTCAGAGGTTAAGAAGAACAATTTTTCTCCCTCCTCCTTGTAACAACCTTTTATGTGCTTGAAAACTGTTATGTCCCCTTTCAGTCTTCTCTTTTCCAGACTAAACAAATCCATTTTTTTTCAATCTTCCCTCTTAGGTCATGTTTTCTAGACCTTTAATCATTTTTGTTGCTCTTCTCTGGACTTTCTCCAATTTGTCCACATCTTTCCTGAAATGTGGTGCCCAGAACTGGACAAAATACTCCAGTTGGTGCCTAATCAGAGCGGAGTAGAGTGGAAGAATTCCTTCTCATGACTTTCTTACAATACTCCTGCTAATACATCCCAGAATGATGTTTGCTGTTTTTTTTGCAACAGTTTATAGATTCATAGATTCTAGGGTCAGAAGGGACCAATGTGATCATCTAGTCCGACCTCCTGCACAAAGCAGGCCACAGAACCCTACCCATCCACTTCTATAACAAACCCCTAACCTATATCTGAGTTATTGAAGTCTTCAAATTGTGGTTTGAAGACCTCAGGCTGCAGAGAATCCACCAGCAAGTGACCCATGCCCCGCGCTGCAGGGGAAGGTGAAAAACCTCCAGGGCCTCTGCCAATCTGCCCTGGAGGAAAATTCCCTCCCAACCCCAAATATGGCGATCAGCTAAACCCTGAGCATGTGGGCAAGACTCACCAGCCAGCACTCAGAAAAGAATTCTCTGCAGTAACTCAGATCCCATCCCATCCAACATCCCATCACCAACCACTGGGCATACTTATCTGGTGATAATCAAAGATCAATTGCCAAAATTAGGCTCTCCCATCATACCATCCCTTCCATAAACTTATCAAGCTTAATCTTAAAGCCAGATATGTCTTTTGCCCCCACTACTCCCCTTGGAAGGCTGTTCCAGAACTTCACTCCTCTAATGGTTAGAAACCTTCGTCTAATTTCAAGTCTAAACTTCCTAGTGTCCAGTTATACCCATTCGTTCTTGTATCTACATTGGTACTAAGCTTAAATAATTCCTCTCCCTCCCTAATATTAATCCCTCTGATATATTTATAAAGAGCACTGTTGACTTATATTTAGCTTGCGGTTCCCTATAACCCCCAGATCCCTTTCCGCAGTACTCCTTCCTAGGCAGTCATTTCCATTTTGTATGTGCGCAACTGATTGTTCCTTCCTAAGTGGAGTACTTTGCATTTGTCCTTATTGAATTTCATCCTATTTACTTCAAGCCATTTCTCCAGTTTGTCCAGATCATTTTCAATTATAATGCTGTCCTCCAGAGCACTTGCAACCCACTTGGTATTGTCCACAAATTTTATACGTGTACTCTCTATGCCATTATCTAAATCATTGATGAAGATATTGAGCAGAACCGGACCCAGAACAGATCCCTGTGGGACCCCACTTGGTATGCCTTTCCATCATGACTGTGAACCACTGATAACTACTGTCTTGGAATGGTTTTCCAACCAGTTATGCACCCACCTTATAGTAGACCCATCTAGGTTGCATTTCCCTAGTTTGTTTATGAGAAGGTCATGATAGACAGTATCAAAAGCTTTACTAAAGTCAGGATATACCAGATCTACCGCTTCCCCTCTATACACAAGGATACCCTGTCAAAGAAAGCTATCGGGTTGGTCTGACATGATTTGTTTTTGACAAATCCATGCTGACTGTTACTTATCACCTTATTATGTTCTAGATGTTTGCAAATTGATTGCTTTATTATTTGCTCTATTATCTTTCCGGGTACATAAGTTAAGCTGACTGGTCTGTAATTCCCAAAGTTGTCCTTATTTCCACTTTTATAGTTTGGCACTATATTTGCCCTTTTTCCAGTCTTCTGGAATGTCTCCCATCTTCCATGACTTTACAAAGATAATCACTAATGGCTGAGATCTCTCTTTAGTCAGCCCCTTGAGTATTCTAGGATTCATTGTGTCAGTCCCTGGTGACTTGAAGACATCTAACTTGTTTAAGTAATTTTTAATTTGTTCTTTCCCTATTTTAGGCTCTGATCCTACCTCATTTTCACTGGCATTCACTATGTTAGACATCCAATCACCACCAACCTTCTTGGTGAAAACCGAAACAAAGAAGTCATTAAGCACCTCTGCCATTTCCACATATTCTATTATTGTTTTTTTCCCCCTTCATTGAGTAATGGGCCTACCCTGTCCTTGGTCTTCCTCTTGGTTCTAATGCATTTGTAGAATGGTTTCTTGTTACCCTTTATGTCTCTAGCTAGATTTCTCTTTTTGTGCCTTGGCCTTTCCAATTTTTTTCCTACATACTTGTGTTATTTGTTTATATTCATCCTTTGTAATTTGACCGAGTTTCCACTTTTTGTAGGATTCTTTTTTGAGTTTCAGATAATTGAAGATCTCCTGGTTAAGCCCGGGTGGTCTCTTGCCATACTGCCTCTCTTTCCTATGCAGTGGGATAGTTTGCTCTTGTACCTTCAATAATGTCTCTTTGAAAAACTGCCAGTTGACTTCAATTGTTTTTCCCCTTAGACTTGCTTCCCATGGGAACTTACCTACCAACTCCCTGAATTTCCTAAAGTCTGTCTTCTTGCAATCCATTGTCTTTGTTTTGCTGTTAGCCATCCTGCCATTCCTTAAAATCATGAACTCCATCATTTCACGATCACTTTCTTCCATGCTGCATTACACTTCAAAATCTCAATCAGTTCCTCCCTATTGGTTAAAATCAAATCTAGAACAGCCTCTCCCCTAGTAACTTTCTCCACCTTCTGAAATAAAAAATTATCTCCAATACATTCCAAGAACTTATTGGATAATCTGTGCCCTGCTGTATTATTTTCTCAACAGATGAAGTCCCCCATTGCTACCAAGTCATGTGCTTTGGTTGATTTTGCTAGTTTCTTAAAAAAAAAAAGCCTTATCCACCTCTTCTTCCTGGTTAGGTGGTCTGTAGTAGATTTCTACCATGACATCACCCTTGTTTTTTACCCCTTTTATCCTTACCCAGAGACTTTCAACGTTTGTCTCCTATTTCCATCTCAATCTCAGTCTAAGTGTATACATTTATAATGTATAAGGCAACAACTCCTACCTCTTTTCCCTGCATGTCCTTCCTGAGCAAGCTATATCCTTCTATACCAATATTCCAGTCATGCGTATTATCCCACCAATTCTCTGTGAAGCCAGCTATGTCATTGTTTATTTATTTACTAGCATTTCGAGTTCTTCCTGCTTATTCCCCATTCTTGTATTAGTATGCAGACATCTAAGATACTATTTGATTCTCCCCCTCAGTTCTGTCTTGTCTTTCCCTTATCCCTGCTACAAGAGTCCATGCTCCCCTCATATTCCGACCCTTCTCTCGGGTCTCCATGTTTTTGACTTATCTGTGGGCTTTGGTCACCTGCCCCCTTTGAACCTAGTTTAAAGCCCTTCTCACGAGGTTAGCCAGTCTGTAGCCAAATATGTTCTCCCCCTTCCTCGATAGGTAGACCCCATCTCTGCTTAGCAGTCCTTCTTCCTAAAACAGCATCCCATGGGCAAGGAAGCTGAAGTCCTCCTCATGACACTCTCCTCACAGCCAGGCATTCACCTCCAGGATGCATCTGTCTCTGCCTGGGCCCCTACCCTTGACCGGAAGGATCGAAGAGAACAGCACCTGTGTTCCCAACTCCTTCACTGGTACTCCCAGAGCTCTGTAAGCACTTCTGATCTGCTGATGGTCATACCTCGCTGTATCATTAGTGCCCGCATGGATGAGTAGCAGGGGGTAGTAGTCAGAGAGCTATTTAGATTGTAGTCTATTTAGTCTATTGTAGCCTATTTAGATTGAAAACTTTTTGGGGGGAGGGACAACTTCTTACTCTGTTTGTCCAGCACCTAGCACAACGGGCTCCCCATCTCAGTTGGGGCCTCTAAGCACTATTGTAATGCAAACAATAACAAAAAGATAATGTGTGTTATTTTCATTGGCCACTGAAAGTGCTCAGCTTCCCTAAGGATCAGGTACATTCTTTTTCTGATAAATTTATTCTCCATTAATGTTTGACAAGGACTTTAAGGAGTCCAACAGAGGCTAATTAAACTTGAAACAAGTCTTTACAGAGAATAGCGTCTGTTAGATTTCCAGTCAGAAAATTCTATTTGTAAACGTGATACTAATACTGTGCAATGTTTTCAAAGTTTGATTACATAGCCTAGGTTGCCTGAGTTCACAGACTCAGGCGCTGGTAAAGGTCCATGTGTGAATGCTCTCTCACAGCACACACATTGAGCAAGGTGTGGGTCCAATGGATTAATATCCATTCATGCGGGTTTGCACTGTTCAGACTAGATTTAAACTGTGATACAACAATACTCTCACTCAAGGAATCAGATTTCTAGAATGCCCATGTTTTCTACGTATAGGTAGCTGTAGCATATCATGGTATCTGATTAGGGAATACAAAGTTAATAATTTCATCAAATTGTCCACGAAGGACACCTACACTCCACTACTCCTGCTTCAACATCTATTACTTTGAGAACTTTGAGAATTTAAAAAAAAAAATCTGTCAGAGACAGTGCCAGCCATTTTTCTACCATTGCATGACAAACAGATGTGTGTGCGTGTCTTGCCTGGTTCCCTAAATAAAGTCAGGGTTGGACTCATTCCGAAGTTGCTAGGAGACACATTCTTTTATCCACTTTTCTCAGTGGATCACTGGGCTTAACTAAAATGCATTCTCTCTTTCAGAGAAACCATGTGGCAATGACTTCTGCTGAGCTAACCTGATCCTCTTGATCACATGAGTGCATTTTAACCACTCAGGGATATAGAAAGAATCCCGTGTGGCTCACCTTATGCGACCATTCCAGCAAAACAGCCTCAAGCTCAAAAGATACCATGAACAAAGCCCAACACATTTCATGAATATTCAGCTGGATCCAAACAGTTTGCAATAACCTTCTACAGGCAGTTCACAGTATGAACCAAATTTGAGCAAACCACTGCTGACTCAGAGAAAGTAGAGATTCAAACCAAAGAGTCATTTTACAATCCAAAAATCAGAGTTAACATTAGAGTTATGTAATCACTCAGTCCATAAATATCTTCGTCTCTCTTTTGCTCTCCTCTCCTCCCCCACTCCATGTAACACTAAATCCTTCTTGACAACTTTCCTTGGATTCTTCACTGAGACACTGCATGAAAAATTAAGTTTGCATAATAGTGCAAAGTAATGCTAATTTGATGTAACTCTTCACTTTAATTTAATTCATCTTGAATTTGTGAATGTTCAAAACCGCAGCTTAAGCCATACCTCTCAAATGTCCTTCATTTTGAGGGCCACCACTTACTTTAGTTCCAGCTACCTCTGTGTGATACTGATTTGATGTCTCTTCATGTCTGGTGTTGAAAATTATTTAGATCAGAAACAAAGACTCAAGAAACTGAGGTTATGGAGAAAGTTAGTTAGCTGCACTAACGGAAGGAATCCCCTGTCACTTTTAAATTTCCTGCAAAAATAATTATGTTGTGCCCCTCATTCTGAGTGTGTTACACTTTGCATCCCACATGTGAGCCTAGGCAGAGTCAGAGATATGGCCTGAAGACAAATGCAATTCTGAAGCAGTTGCAATACCAGCTCTCCTTTTGATTGACCCACATAGGAATTCTGTATTCATCTGTTTCTTATTGCATTATCCTAAACTGGTAAACCAAATGGATTTAAAAAATGCAAGGAAATCATTCTCTGCTTTTCTTTACTAGAGATGACATCCAGATCATAACTGTGAATAAGCCCCCTAAGATGGCTATGATTGAATTAGCAGTTGAACTCTTTGATGAAAGATGGAGCAGGGGAGATAGGCTAGGTTGACTGAAAACAAAATCATAAATGAATAGATTTTAAGGTCAAAAGGGAACGCTATGATTATAAACTAAATATATTGTCTCCTTAAGTTTCTCACTGTAGGGGAATTTTACTGGCTTCTAGTCATTCTTGTAGCTCTTTTCTGAAACATCTCCAGTTGTTCATCATCCTTTTTGAAGTGTGGACACCAGAACTGGGCACAGGATTCTATGAATGTTCTCACCAAGACCATATGCAGAGATAATGTCAACTCCCCTAGTCCTGCTTGATGTTCCCTAGTTTATATATCCAAAGTTCTCACTTGCGCTCTTAGCTATCACATCTCATTCAAGTTTGGTTTCTTATCTGCTAGGGTTGGTCAAAAATTTTTCATCAAAACAGTTTTTCAATACAAAATTGGTGTTTTGACAACTTCAATTTTTTTCCACAAAAAAAGAGCCTGCTTTCTTTATTTTTCATTGACAAAATGAATGCTCAAAAAACTAAATATTTCAAATTAGAAACTCTGCCATGGTGCCTCATCAAAGTGGTAGTTCAGCTGCCTCATGTCCCTGTTCTCCTCTGTGGGCTGGGCTCCCCAACCAGACTAGGCCACATTTCCAAACTGAACTATTTCTATTTTAGGCAGAAATTTCTTTTTTATTACTATTATTTTGCTGAAAAGTTGAAATTTTCCCCAGACAGCAGACACTTTTTGTGAAAATCCCATTTTCTGACCATCCCTATTATCCACTATGACCTCTAGGGACTTTTCAAATCACTGTTTTCCAGGATATAGTCCCCCTCCTATATATATGGCCTAGGTGTGACTTCTCTAAAAACAGAATGTGTATTGTGACTGGCCTTTGTACAAGTATACAATATACGGGGGAGGAGAGGTGCAAGAAGGGTCAGTAACAATTGCAGTCCTAGCACTTGGACAAAGATAAAGAGTAGGCAAAGCCATGCCCCGCTCCTCTTCTGCATCAGCCCACAGTGTGGGGCTGAGTTCCTGGGGACAACAGCTGCACCTTCCTATAGTCAGTTTCTCCACAGGGAAAAATTGTTTCTAATCATCACTGTAGCCTTCAATATTGTAGACTACTGGATCTTCCCGAGCTGCCTCATAGTTGTACAGAGGTCTCTGATTCCCTCCTATCATAGTTCCATATCTACGTCTAAAACACACTCTCTGGTGTTGGAGGTTCTTCTCTGTGACTAAAACTCTACTATATAGAGTAAGGCTCCATGCTTAGCTCTCTGTTCTTTAATATCTTCTTAATCTTTCTCCTTCTCATTCTACCACTGACTGTTGCCTTAGCTATCCTAGCAACACCCACTTAGACATATATTTCAAAATTTTTGACTGTCCATTCTCTGCTTATCTTCACTGGTTTTATCTCAACTTTCATTTACACCTCCCTGTTCTCATTAGAGTAAGTCTGATCCTTTGTTTGTGTCCAGGGTGAGCTATGAAAATGTTGGTTCATACTCAAGTCAGACATGGTGCGTAAGGTAAAATCTTTTATTGGACCACTTTCCGTTGGTGAGAGACACAAACTTTCAAGCCACATTGACTCTTCCTCAGGTCTGGGAAAGGCACTCCCATCGTCAAGGCTAAATGCAAGGTGGAGCAGATTGTTTAGCATAAGTGGTTAGCACATATTCTAAGGGACCGCTGAAGGTGAAGTGGCCTGTTAACACCCCTGAAGTCATAAGAAGGAATGGGGGGTGGGGAGAAGGGGACAGCTGGGGTTGGGATGTTAGTGGGTTACAGATTGTTGTAATAAGCCATAAATACAATGTATTCAGTCCATGATTTTTAGTATCTACCAAAGTTATGAATTTAAGCTCCAAAGCTCAATTCTGAAAATGTTCAGGTTTTCTTTTAGGACAAGGCACCCACATAGTTCATAGCTGCTATTGGGGCATTTAGTGCACTGGCTGAGATAAACATATGGGATGCTAAAAATCATGGACTGAATAGAGACATTGGATTTATAGTTTATTACAACTATCTGTAATCCACTAAAAGCCCCCCTCCCCGCTTCTTCCCCCTCATCCTCCCTTTCCTGCCTATGACTGGAGGGGTGGTAAGGATCACTTCACCTTTAATGATCCCTTGAACTATGTGTTAACTACTTATGATAAACAATCCGTTCCACCTTGTATTTAGTTTTGATACTCTGAGTAAATTTCCCAGACCAGAAAAAGCTCTGTTCAAGCTCGAAAGCTTGTCTCTCTCACCAGCAGAATTTAGTTCAATAAAAGATTTTACCTCCCTCATCTTGTCTCTCTAATATCTTGAGACTGATATGGCTACAATAACGCTGCATACATACTCAAGTCAGTCACTCTGTACAGATTCAGTACATTTACATTGAGTAAACCTAAAAAACTCTCCAATCATTCATCTTGTAAGTCAACAATGAACTATGTTTGCATTTCACACTACTTAGATTAAGCTATTGGGACATTAACTTTTAGACAAGACTAAAAATAAATGGCAATTTTGCAGACGTTCAAAGGAAGCTGTCCTGATTACCTTCGCTTTTCTTAATGTGCCTAATCAGAACTTCATTACTCCTACTCTGTGAATTAATGTTTACAGCGGCAGTAATTCCACACATTACAAAAAATTGATAAGGACAAAACCCTTAATAAGAGAAAGAAAATATCAGAATGAATCAGCAAAATATCCCTGCCCCAAACCACATAATATCAAACTGTATGCATTTCCTCCTTGTAGTTCTGTGATGGGGTGTCCACCCCACACAGGTGTGGAAGGGATTAACCATGACATCCCCAAGAGGAGCAGTGGAGGTTGGTCCTCCAAGTAGGCTAGAGAGGCTGCATGGGTGCAGCCAATTACAGAAGAGCTGCAGGAAGCAGACAGTCTGGGCCCTGCAGGCCCATATAAGAAGAGTTGCAGTGCAGCACAGCAGGAGTCAGTTGCTGTGAGGAACCCAAGGAGAGAGAACTGTGTTCCTAGCAGGCTGCAGGAAGGGTTGCACCTTGGACAGAGCAGTTGCTAGCAGGGACTGGGGGAGCAAGAGGGAGCTCCTGGCTGTCTAGTGGGACTTGCTGGTTGAATGACATGGGTAAGGGCGAAGAAGGTACTGAGACCATGGGGAAGTGGCCCAGGGAAATGAAGCAGCATGGAGTTTAGTTAAAGAGGTACAGCTGGAGGCTGCTATCTGCAGGGTCCGTGGGTCAGGGCCCAGAGTAGTGGGTGGGCCTAGGTCCTCCATTAGCCACTGGAGAAGTAGCTGGAATGATGGACTGAACCACAGAAGGGGGAACTATGGATGGTGACTCAGCTAGAGGGCCGAGTCATGAAGAAAGCGTTGTGATTCCTGGAGTGACACAGGTCAGTATGCGGAGACAATAACTAGAGAGCACCCCTGGAACAGGGTGTAGGCACTGGGAAGCTAATCCCCAGGATGGTCAGCAGATGGTGCCACTGTGGTGAGTGAACTGTCACAAGCTCATTATGGCCCTTATTCAACAAAGCTCTTAAACACAGTTAATTTTAAGCATTTGAGTAGTCTCATTGATTTCAACTTAGGCATTTACTGAATCAGGGCTTATAAAAGTTGTGGGAAATGATTTCAGTGAAACTACACAATCTAATAGGCTTTTGATTTTGGCATAGGTTGAAAGTCAAAGCAGGGAAGTTGGACGATTCACTAAAGTTTCTGACTTTTGAGTAGAGATTAATGAAAGCTAGAATGAATTTGTCTGAATGCTTCTCATCCCCAGCTCAAACTTTAGGGGTTTGGATAAATTAAAACCTGGATTCATACTATTTCTGGAGTTGGTTTTGCAAAATCTGACTTACAACCACCACCAATTTTGTCTGTCTGCTTCTGTTAAATATAGGCCAGAGAGCAGAACTGACTTGTCACTTGAGGTGTGTAGCTCTCCAGCCTCGAGAGTGCCCTCTGCAGGTCGGGGTCCCGCTAGGCCCCCGTGTCCCTCCCAGGACCCAGGAGTATAGAGGGAGAGTGATTGCAAGGAGGGTTTGGACTGCAGTAAGAGGAGGCCCTGAGATATAAACCTTGGTATCAGAGGCCCGGTATGAGGCCTAAGGCCTGAACTAAAGTAATGGTCAAGACTTTGCTAACATAAAGCAAAGTGAAGCTGTGAGCCAGAGGCAGGCCCTGCTCACAGAAGCTGGCAAGGAAAGGGCTGATGCTGCAAGAAGATACGTACCTAAAAGGTACTGAACACTAGAAATCAGAACATTCACATACTTGCACATTCCACACAGATAACAAGGAACAGACTGACCCATCCCAATGACAGGGGCAAAAGGGTAATATGATGGATAGAGTTGTTTTGTTCAAACCAACATGTACAAGGTGAGAGGTGGCACCTTACTACGTAGAGGGGTTGTACCTTGCTACGTAGAGAGGTTGCACCTCAATATGTCAGGAGTGATGTGTAACTTGTTTGTACCTGTATATAAGAATGCATCCCTGAGGCGGCGTCTTTGTCTGACCGAGGGGGCAGTGGAAAGTCCCGCCACTGACTGATCCGAGTCCATTGCCAAGAGGCACTTTCTCGTAGTATGCCCTGTAGAGTAACAATCTGGAGGGAACTACTATTGTCCATACGGCAATAAACCTGGCTGACGTGCCTTCGTACCTTACTACGCTCTGTGGTCGTTGGGGGTTCTCTTCGGGTCTGCTATGTCAGCTATCTGCGCAGAGCTGGGACAGCACACAGAGGGAACACACACACGCAGCTGAGTGATATCAGAATAGAAGAGAGCAGAGCACCACACTGGTAGCATCTGACAGCATGGACCTGCTGCCTTGGCCTACCCCCGGGCTGCTCTCTGCAACCCCCGTACCTATTTGCTTTCTGCTAGGCTGCAGCCTGGGGCTTTCCAGGCTGGAGCTCCCCAGCTCCTCTGCCTTTCCCCAGCCTTGCTTCACTCAGGTACCCTGTGTCTAGCTCCCTGCAGCCAGGCCCATATCTCTCTACAGGCTGCGCCTGATTGGGGCATGGCCACAGCTGAGCCTACTTTCCCCAATCAACCCAAGCTTCTTGCCCCCCGCCCACAGCCCTCTCCTGGGCTGTTTTTAAGCCCTTCAGGGCAGGAGTGGGGTAAGCACCCTGCTACCGGGAGCGCTCTGTGTCT